>NW_024040707.1:6050186-6073765 GCF_014851395.1 Micropterus salmoides | reverse complement strand
TTTTTTGAAGAAGAGGGAAGTTCCTGGTTTAAACCAGCATTAACTCATCAGAGCCTCCAACATGAAAGTTCATCGCACTTTGATCTGCTTCGCCTTCCTCAGTGAGTACACGCTGTTTTTTTTTTTTTTAATGTCAGTCTCTCTTTACCATGATATCATCTTTATTGTGTTTCTTCACATCTCATTTCAGTCTTGATCAATTTTTCTCTGTCATGTGTCAACATGTTAATTTGCTTCCAAAATAATCCTCTATCAACATTTTCAGAGCTAGAATGCCTTTTACTTCTGGTATCTTGCAGTTTTTTAAAACCACTTAACCTTCTTAGAGCTGAAGAGAGAAAACCATTACTTTTAATGAATTTATTTGAACCAGCTCAAGAGGAGGAACTGCAGCCTTGTTGACCATGAGCTGTGGATATTTTAAGCAACTCACCAAAACCTCATTTATACCACATGCAGAAAGGCAACCAGCAATGTCATTTTTACATGAGAAATGACTGATCAAACAACTAAACACACAAATCTAATTTTATTCTTGTTAAAATATTTTATACAATAGTTTTTTAGGTCAGCAGGACAGATATGTCACTCAACGCTGATTGGTCAGTACAAAACAAATTAACCCCCCCCAAAACAGAAATCAGCTAACTGGAACACAATGTGGGACTGAACAATAGTGACAGCTGAAGAAAGACAGGAAAGGCGGCAGATAGAAAAGGGGTGACATGCAGCAAAGGGTACACGGTGTGGTGAGGACTCAGCCTTAGTACATGGAATGAGCTCTACCAGGGGAGCTAAGGGGGCGCCCCAGAATCACAACTGAATCAAATTGCGGTTCGACTGGTTTAACTGGGCAGCTCTCAGAGTAACTCTACAGATTTGTTAATTATCAGACTGTCGTGTCAGGAAAATAGTAACTATTGATTGTTCACCTTTTCAACAGCACTGCAGGATGGAAACACTGGTCTCATCAATGCAGAAATCCTCGTAAAGGAGGGAGGAAACCTCACACGTACATGTTTCTTCACTTTCTCTGGAAGAAGGAAGATCTTCTGTAAGGAAGAATGTGAAGAACAAGACATCCTCGTTGAAACAGCTGGTAACAGAGCTCAGAGTGGCAGATACAGCATTGAATATAAAAAAGGAACTTATCCAGTATCTTCCACACTTCTGTTTGTGATCATCACAAATCTGACCAAGTCTGACTCAGGACGGTACAGATGTAGATTGGACAGATTTTTTCATCCAGTGTCATATGAGGAGTTTGACATCAGAGTTGAAGATGGTGAGTTTCTGAGAGACATGAAATGAGCTGTTCACTGACAGTTGCTGATGTTTATCAATTATATTTACAGCTGCATATTTTCATCATTGTGAACACTGAAAGATGCTCCTGTAACACCAACAGTTCATGTAAAATATCTGATGATCTCAAACTGTCACACAAATGAACACACTACAGTTGGTTGGAATATTGTTTCACCAAACACGGTGATTACCTGCTGCATGTGGCTGTGTGATTAAAGAGACATTGAAACATTGACTGTTTGCAGAGGATTTGTGTTGTTTTAACTGATCAGCATCAGGATTTCTTTGTATCTGAACAATCAGGATCTGATTGTTACATTCTGTTATTCATGTTTCACAGCTCCAACCACTTCTAAACCAAACTGGACTCCCAGACCTCTTTCAACATCAGTCCCATCAGCCTCCACACTGACGACAACACAGAGTTTAGGCTCAGGACGCTCCACACCTTCATCAGCCTCTCCTGAAGTCACCAAGCAGACTCAGCAGCAACAGACAACAGGTCCATTTGTCATTCAAAAAGAGCTGTAGAACCACTGAAACTTTTTCTGTTGAAAGACCACAAATCATGAGCTCAAGAGGATTACTGGTTTGTTTTTTCTTTCCTGACAAAGTCTGTTTGTAGACAGTTTGGTTAGATCAGTTTTACTAGTGAGAATTACTTATTAAGAATTATGTCATTAAAAACACCCTTTTGACTTGTATATTTAAAGAATGCCTTCATGTGTTTTGCGGATAGTCCTTATATGGGCAAGTACATGAAGGGGTGTGCTTGTATGAACAGAACTTGAATAATTTTTAGTTATCAGTATTGATTTAATAGCTTAAATATTTAGTTGATATTAGTTTGACAACACTGCATGAACTCATATCCCACATGTTCCTGGGAGTCCAGTTATGCTCCCAGAAATATTTATGTAATGAATCAGGAAGTGTCAATGTAAATAAAACGTGTTCTCCTGCTCAAACAGCCACAGGTTCACAGCTGTATGTGCGTCTGATTCTGGTCGTCCTGATCATCGTAACATCTTCGGCTTTGTTGATATTGTGCAGGAAGAGGACCAGTAAACCCAAAGGTGAGGCTACAGGAAACACACACACATAACAAAGCACAGTGGACATCTAAAACCTTTCTCTCACCCAAGAAATTGTAGAACAGATATTCTCCGAAATAATAAACTTTGTTTTGTTAACATATCATGTGTAATCGGATGTTACCTTTGAAAGAACTTTGTAGTTCTTCAGATGTGGTGGGAACACAAAGGGACTTTTAGTTCCTAGTTTAGTTCTTGTTAATTACTGGAACTTTGTGGTTGAAAGTGGATGTGTGTGTCTTTGACTCAGCCAGATATTTTCACAGTGGACCTAATCTTCTGAACTGCATGTTTTTCAGGACCTCTTGTGGAAACTGAGTATGCTAATGTCTTAGAGGTGAGTTTGGGAAATCTCAGTCTCATCAGTGTCTGTGAAACCAGCTGATATTGATACAAACTAAACCTCTCGTCTCTTCCTGCAGCCTAGTCGAGTGTCTGAGGAGATCAGAGAGGAGGACAGACAGAGCAGATCTCCTCCTGTAGAAATATCTACAGTTCACACGTTCCACTGCAGCCAGATCTCAGAAGAAAGTAAGTAAAAACTGTAGCAGGATTTTAGCTTTGGTTTCAGCAAACAATGTGAATAGAATTAATTTAGTAAAATTATTAATTAAATTAAAATAATTTTTTTGCAGTGGCAGAATAGAGAGAAGATTGTGGCCTTTAACAAACTTTAAGTTCTGCACTAAAACAAAGATACTCAGTAAACTTATGTGTTTGTTTTCTTTCAGACTGAATGGGACAAATAAACCTCACCTGCACTCAGGTGGATCCAACGGTACAGCATCCTCGGTCAAGGGTTAGGGTTAGTCCTCATGTGGTGATGTGTGGAATAAATATAAGGTCAAAATAAATGTAGCTGTATATCACTATGTAGATATCATATGATCTTGGTCGATTTTAACTGGATGAAGGACTTTAGTCATTGGATGTTTAGATCTTAAGTTATATATTACAGTGTGACTGAAAATGTTGTGACACCAGACAGCAACTAACTGCTGAGCAGTTCAATACTCAATGCCTTTAGTTGTCTTATTTCAGTCGTTAATCTAGTCACCGTGAGAATAATGTACAATTTCTTATTCTTTGATACTGAATTTCCACAGGAATATACTGACTCGATATTTATAACAAATATTCACTTGAATAACAAACTTCCTGTCACTTTATTCCCCAACCTGAAGCAACAGAATATCACTTTGGTAAAAGATTGAATCAGAACAGAAGCAGTAATTTAGATATTTTTATTGAAAATAAACTTGACATGAATTGAATATTGGCAGTTTAAACAGTATATGGTCTTTTATCTTTTACAAAATATTTTATAAATATTTTCATCCACTCATGTCCCATTTGGTGTTGAATACCAAACTGTCCTGCAGTGCAAGTGTCTGCAAGCAGGTTGATAAACTTCAGCTTGCAAAAATATCAACTCTTGTCACAAGTCAAAGTCCTTTAACCTCTGTTTCTTTTCTCATCTGTATCACTACACATGACGTGAAAAGGTGGCAACAACAAAACATAAATAATATTTTCACGCATAAACTTCCTGTGGTGTCATGATTGCAACGCTGCTAAATTGCTGCATAGCTCGTCCAAAAAAAAAAAAAAAAGACAAACAATAAAAAAACCTTATTTAACTTAAAATGTAAAAACAATAATATAAATGGAAGACAAACACTTGGTAAATATTTCCCTTTACAGACTTACAGTGCTCAAAGAATAAAAACAATTACTCGATACAAAACAAAGTAAATACAACATGTGAGGTTTAAATAAAAGGTGAAATGCTGTGGCACATTAAAAGTAAACACACTGAGGAGGAAGAGGAGGAGGATGAAGGTCAGCTGACAGAATAAAAACTGCATAGAATCAATTTCACAAATCTCTAATGTAGAGAAGACGACTTTGGAAGATTGTGTGCCGTTTCTGCTCTATCGTTTGTCGTAGTGCTTCTTTTAACGTCTTTCATATTTCATCAACTTAACTAAAGGAAGCGTCGATGTTAACTTTTCCCTTTTATACATTTCACAAAGATAACAGTTCAAACATACATCTCCGCTCTGAAGTGTCTCAGTGCAGACTGGAGTGTGGATTCTTCTTCGTTAGAGCAGGAGAGAGAAAACTGAAACCAAATCTTTAAAAAATGTTGTATGATGTTGTAAAACTTAGGTGTTTTCAATGCTTCTCTTATCTTTCAGGCAGCCAGTGGTTTTATTAACCACCAGTACAGTACAAAAGTTAGGGAGCAGAAAAGTAAAACTCAAGTCTGCATTAAGGCTGCAATGAATTCTTATCTTATTATGTATTGGCTAATAATTATTTTACGAATACAATTTCAGACAATAGTGAAAAATGCCTGTTTTAATTTGTCCTAATAAAATTCTCACATTTGAGAATCTTTTCTGCAAATCGACTAATCCGTGCAGCTATGTGTTGCAGGTTTAGTCTGCATTGTAACATGCACAGTTTTAGTGCAGACTGAATAGGCTAAACATGAAAAATCACTGATATGGTCCTTCAAAAGGTTGAGTTTGCAAATATTCAGTATTGTTCTTATTGTCATTCAATCCCATGGAAAGACCAAAACCAACAATGAAATAATCCTAACGAGTGTTATATATCAGAAGCCTGATCTATAGATTATTCCTCAGGGAGTCCTAAACCACGTCATCGGTTTCTTTTTGTTAGTCCAAATGCGACTTGTTAATCTGCTGCTCAAACATTCACGTGCAGATGAACCCACACTCCAAAAAACAACAGTCAACATCAGTGGAAGAACATTGATATGAAACCTCAAGATGAGGAATCTTATTTTAAGTCAAAACATTTGCCAAAATAGTTTTTTAACTGAATAATCTGGTGATTTGTCGTCTGCAGGTTCACAATCGCAGCTCTGTTTAAAACATGATCCCTCATCTGGAGGATTATTAGCAATAAATAATTTTCAGTGACTTGGTCACTTTTCAATATACAGCAATACAATAACATATTTAAAATAGAAAAATATTATTACCATTGTTACTTAGTTATAACAAAGATTCAGGATTGTGAAGCAAAAAGGCAAAGTGCAAAAACAACAGAGGCTCTACAGGGAGTGTTCCTGCAGTTGTCACAAGTGGTAACCACTTTTAAAAGAACACACCCACTTCATGTTTGTGGGTAAAGCAGATAAAATTACACACTGTTTCCTAACACCAGTTCTTTACTGCTGCAACACGGGGGAACAAAACAGGTACAGACATCCTGTTAAAGCCTCTGTTTGGGTAAATATTAGTCCCTTTATGATACAGTAAAAACAGAATAAATAATATGAGTGAAAAGTAGTTTTTCTAGGGTAGTTCACTAACAGAACGGCCTTTTTGGTAGTTGATGTTCACAGTTCAGACAGGATGAGGAAGTCTGTTCGGACACCACATCTGCACAATGATGACTTTACAAGGTCAGTTTCTCATCAGGGTTGTAAAATGAGATGCAGTTTGCAGTCACCTTTAAGAAGCTTCAGCGTCGGCACCAACCTGTCTGTACCGTGTGTGAGCTGGTGTCTCTTTCAGGGTTTTCACCCATTTGTTTTACAGCTGTCATTGTTTTTCATGTCTCCACCCGGGGCATGAATGAAAATCAGCTAAAAATGAAAGTGATGAGCATTAACTAGAGAGGGAAAAAAACAACAGATTAATCCATGGTGAAAGTAATTGTTCGGTCGATATAATGTCAGTGAAAAAGTGATAAATGGTAATCAGTTTCTCAAAGCCCAAGTTAGGTTTGTTTTGTCCGACTGGCAGCCTTAAACCCCCCAAAATTTAGGTTATAACAAACAGACCAGGATACTTCCACATTTGAGGAGCTGTAATCAGATTTTTTGCCCCCAAAAATTTACTAATTAGTTATCATGATGATGCAATCAGATGCTGATTAATTTACGTTTCTACTGTAGCATCAATGAAACATCTAGACCACGGTCTTATTAAGTGACAGGTTTTTGTCCTGTATTTAAAAATCGTATCTATATCAACTGAATCTTGCAGCCTCTGCTGTGAGGTGACATCAGCTGAGTTGTGTTAAACATAGTTTAATGATTTCCACCTTTCTGGGATATTAGACCTCAAAAGGAAACACTGGTTGTGTCCCCCAAATTTGTGGAAAAAGAAGGCTGCATTTTCCAGGGTGCATCTGAAAAAGTGTTTGGAACAGGCTTTGTTGACCTGTTATGACATTTCTCAGCATAGAAATGCAGATCACAGCAGACATGGACTCTTGCTGTGGGACGCAGTGTTTATGCAACATCAAAGAAGCAAACAGGACGGGGGAGGGAAACAAATTATTCAGGATGCCACAGCGATTTTTCCTTGAGAAGACCTTTGGCGGTCACAAGAAGCGTTCACTGCGGCAGAGGCGACAGCAGTGTTGCTGTCATTTGTTTTTACTCTAATCTGAATGCACTGCTTCTCTGTGACCACCAGAGTGAGCAGCTGATCATTCACATCAAACCAGGAAGGAGGAGGGACTCCAGCATGAGAGCGAGACAGACACCAATACAGAGGAGAGGTGAAGATAAGGCTGGTTTGAATCGTCGGATTCAAGGACAGACAACAGGAACAACTACACTTCAGGTGCCCTCAGGCCAAGGCACTTAAACATCTAAACTCCTCCAGCGGAGCTTCTGCAGCTCCACGTGTGTTACTGTAAAGAGGGATGATGCTGAAAAATGCCACCAGTGATCCTTCTCCTCGATAAACTAATGATTGGAGCGAGTGTGATTAATTGAGAAGCCAGCTGGAAGTTCAGAGAGAACGAAGAATATGACGCCAGGACTGCACACAGAAAAGCGCTGATTTCATGACATTAATGTGAGTTAGAGTCTGACCAGTGACACCAGACCAGCAAGATGACAAGATACACAAGGAAATACTGGAAACTGCTGTCACCACAGTGCTGGAACGATTTCCTTTCTTGGCCTGAATTTCTCACCTCAAATAAAATTTCACAATTTTAGTTTCTAGAAAAATATGGGGATGTCAGCAGTATAATGCTTCAAAATGATTGTCAAATGCACAAACCTCACTCAACACATTTGAACCAAAATAACAAGTGTTATTTCAGCCATTATATCACAGTCTAAGTGACTTTGGCCCACAGAGGTACAGCGGCAGTGAACTCCAAACTTGACGAAGCAGTTTTAGACTAGAGCGTTAGACTTAAATTTAAGGTAAATCTAAAATAAATAGACCTAAAGCGCTCGAGAAAACCTTTTGATTGGGAGTGAGTTTGAAAACTGTTTTGGAAACGGCACTTCTGGTTAGATTTTGTGTGGAAGTCAATTTCACATCTTTCTTGGTCAATATGCTGCTCACCTGCCTAAGCACAGAGGTTTTAGCAAGGAGGACTAAATTACTCAGATTAACTGATCTAAAGCTGTGAAGTTTCACCCAGCAATCCTTACAGAGCTGTGTTCAGCAGATCGCAAAAATCTCTGCTGCAAGGAGATAGTGAGGAAAACCCTTTTTAAATCCGACAGGAATGAAATTTGGTAAAAAAAAAAATTTCCTTTAAGAAAGACGTGATTTTGAGGGGATGAGTTTGACCTCCAGGAATTCTGACCGTGCCGTCGAGCCAGACACCCTTGATCACAGTGTGTCGTCACTTTGGTGCTTGAGGGAGGAAGAGAAGGTGTTGCGTTCTGTGCTGCTCTGCTGCTGAACCAGGCATTGCCAGGCCTGCCGTCGTACTACCATCACAGTGTGGATGAGCTTTGGTGTCTGCATTGTGAGCAGAGAGGAGGAGGATTCTCGCTGAGCCAGGCATCACGAGGATCCGTCCGTCACAGTGTGGAGCAGGAAGGTGTAGCGAGTCCCTGGAGGGAGCGATCGATGTGTGTGTGTCTGCTACGACTGCTGCTGCTGCACCAGCCGTCTGTAATGTGGCATGACTTTACTCTCAGGGAGGTAGAGCGCCATCTCCAGGGCGACCAGGATGGTGAACTCAAACGAAATGAGTTCCCTCCGGCTGATCCTGAACCGTTCCTCCAGCTTCTGCAGAGACCCAACAGACACCAAAGGATGAGAGACAGACAAAATGATTTCTTTCTATTCCGACTTTGGCAAGCCATATTTTCTATTTTAATTTTCTGTTCTTTTTTTAATGCAGTATGGCTTAATTTTGTGTTGTCGATGCTAAAAATCCACTTCTTTATGATGGCTCAGAGATGAAAGGCACAACTCAACAAAACAACATCTTGTTTTCTGACATGGATTTTGTGTAGTGATGTTGTCCTGAGCTAATCTGATCCAGGTAACAGCTCAGTATCTGCTAAAATAAAACTGACAAAATTCGATCTTTTCTTAATGAACTGTGTTTTGTCCAGCCTGCTGGTGTTGCAGCGCTGCTCTCCTTTACCACAGTCGGACTCCACACTGAGCATTTCTCGCCATATGCGAGTGAAGACGTGTGTGAATGTAAAACATTATTTGTGCGCACGCTGAGCGATTACGTTCAGACACTGAGGTTCACAAAACTTACAGATTAACAAAGTAACAATACTAAATATATCAGCAAAGAGTAGTGTATAAAACATTCAGTTAGCACTAAGCGTAGTGAAAAATGTTGTACTCTGTCAAATACCATGTGTGAGGGAAGAACCTCCACTCTGTAATACAAAATGACGGATAAAAAGAGATCAACATGAAGTCATGATGTTCAGATTACTTGTTTTGGACGATGGTCCAAAACCCCCATATATTAAGTTTACAATGAAATCCTCACAGTGTTGAAGAGGGAAACAGCATACAGTTTTTGCTTGATATTTGATGTTAACAGTTAATCAACTTTTTGATAAGTAACCCTTAAATATGTTGCTTGAAGAATTGTAATCTACTGTAGATATGTACTAGGTGGAACAGTTTTCAGTTGAAGAATGAACTTGTCAGTGTTTTCTGGTGGACAAACTATGTAGTGCAGACACTGTTTCTAAATGACATCTACATCATTTGTAAAACATTGTTTCTGTTACATCACTAGTCATGCCGCTGCACCAGTTGGGATCTCATGAAAACAACACTGTTGAGGTTTGATGTTCTCGGCTGCGTGCGAGGAGAGTGGTGAGTTAACTGTGACGGACACAAACTGTCCTGCAGCACAGAGACCCTTGCAGGTCGTTTTCCACCTGCTCAGGTAGATCAGCTTCACCTGAGCAAGCGCAACATGATCTGACGTGACAGGCAAAGGTAACCACCATGATCCTATACTGTGTGTGTGTGACTTACATCAATGAGGTGTTTGACCTCCTGTTTTTTTAGGTCACTGCTGATCTTAGCAGCCAGTAGGATGCAGGCAGCTGACACCAACTTCCTGTAAAAAAAAAAAAAAAAAAAGTTTAAGTAGCAGGACGTTCTTCTGCAGAGTAAATGTACTGTCATGGTAGTCTCCAGTTCAATGAAATTACTCTGCACCAAGTCACACACATTTTTAAACTAACTGTAAAGAGTGTGTGAGGTTAATAGTGTACAACTTACATTTCCAACTGCACCCCTGGAAAGACGTCTGAGTCTTTTACCGATCAGATTGCGCTCTTACGACTAGTTGTGGTGAGAATTACTTTTCTTTTCTATCATAACCTAAACTGTCAAATATTGTCCATATTCAGTAGGGCTGCACAATTAATCAAAATACTGGGCAAGTGCAATATCCAAATTGAAGTTTAAATTTGTGACAAAACATTATGATGAAGTGCTGTAGAGCTACAGAGATGCCCCGGCTTACAAATTTGGTTCCCTAGATGTAAGCAAACACATTCGTTTGGTACAGACCCCTAACAACTGTCACACCATCATGATGAATAGTTTTTTCAGTGAAAATGAAAACAAATCCCCACTAATTGTGAATAATCTCGTAAGTCTTAATACCTGTCAAGATAATCGCTATATGATTTCTTTACCATATCGTGTAACTCTAATATTCAGTGTGAATTAGGGCGGCGCAATAAAAAAATAATTTATCAATTCTCAATAACAATATAACAAATGTTCAATATATTGTCAATAAATTTGATTAAATTAATTTGACGAATTAGCAATTTTTCTATTTAGGTTTTTATTTTGTTGAGGAAAAGGAACAGAAAGATTTACTAATCATGTGTTTTGAAAAAACATTTTATCATAATTGTTTTGAATGTTCTACCTCAGATATGTTAAGTGACCCACTGTTTGGCATCAAGTGTTTGTCACATTCTTACCATAAAGAATAGTTTAACCACACAATTAACCATCTGGTCCTTCAATTTTCACTCAGGAGCAAAAATCTGCCTTTAAACTTGAAAGAAATAAGGAATGGACATTTATCTTGATCATTATCGACATCGAATGGTATGAAATGTTTTTATGGTGATAACATTTTGGGCCATATTGCCCAGCCCAAGTGTGAATGATTAAGTTTTGTATCAAATCTATGAGAACAGCCTAATGGAAACATGTTGTGTCAAAGAACAATATGACGTTAAAGTGTACCTATTGTGCTATCAAACAATACAGAAACTACATGCAGCTGTTGTGTTGTAAGGATCAGATGTGAAAGTACCTGTTCTGTTTATTGAGTCGACCCTGCAGCACTAACTTCTCAAAGTAGACGAACGCCATTGCGATGGTGACGGGCTGCATGCCGCAATCCTCCCCTACTACTCTCATCTCTCTCTTCAGACTGCCAGACAGACGGAGACAAAGACAGTTAATATGATTTAATATGATACAATTCTTTACAGTAGTTTACATGTGCAGACAGTCTTGCAGTAGCTGGAAAGAAATTAAGTGTCTTTTACTGTCATAATATTCATGTCATGTCACGCAAAGTACTTTAATGTAGTGAGTCAATTCACTTCAAATACTTTACCTGCGTATCTTGCTGAGGGTGAGTTTAATGTGAGGAAACTTCTCCTTAAACGTCTCATTCATGTCTTTCTTCAGATCGGACGGTTTGACATATTCTATTACGGTCGTCTGGAAGATAAAAAGACAAAAGGAGAAGATATAATGAAAGAGAAAGAAAACTGTTTTTGACAAATTGGGACAACATTTTTTTGATATTTGTCCGGTAATGAACGAGCACACTGCAGTTGTCAGCAAGGAAACAGGTCTGCATCTGAATCCTTGTGGGCGCCCCATCAAAGTACGTCCACTAAAGTGTTTGTTTTTGCCACTGACAGGCTCATATTATCATTTTAAGTGTCTGACAACATCCCTACAGAGAGACACTTTTTAAGATCCTTATTGTTTAGCCATAAACAGTCACTATATCACTGTCTTCAAAGTCCCCACACAAAAAAGGAATTTTACCTTTGTGTTCTACCACTGCCTCGATTGGTTAGCTTGTTTTTGTGTAACTAGTGTTTTTAAATATTTAAAAACACTTATTCACAACAAAAATTTGCATTTCTGTCCATGGAGTCTGGTGGATTGGACAAGAGCAATATAGTGATTGTTTCTGGTTAAACAAAAACGATCTTTCTCTTGAAAAACAATGTCTATTGTTGTAGGGATCCTTTCCATAATGTTGTCAGACACTTGTAATAACAATCTTTCAGTGGCAACAAGCGCTCTAGGGGATACATACTTTACGCTTTACTTACCTAGCACTCAATTGCCCTCAAGGAATCAATACTGGACCGATTTCTAAAAAATGTCTCAATTAGTCACAGACACAAAAACATGGGAATATAGAGTCCAGGATGAAAAATACCAAAGTACCCTTTACCTAAATTGTAAGCAGAAACATTTGTAAGTTAAACAATGGTCATTAAATGTAAATGAACCCCATGATATAAATACCCAGGGAGGATATATTTCTCTAGTGTAGTATCTACTGCTTTCCTTTGTGTGTATGAGTGATGTTATTAAAACTCCTGAATTCTGAACCAGTCTTCAGTTGAATGACGAATCACACACATGTAAGTCTTGGAACCTGGAAAAACAAGGCCTCATTGTGTGTTCAAGTGGTAAATGGGAGGTTTACGTGCCTATTTAATGTGTTTATGGTGTGTGTGTGTGTGATGCAAGTCTTGACTCTTGCTGTTCTTACAGTGTCTGTAGTTTAGATCAGAGAGCTGACGCTGTAGTGGTGTTGGTGAGATCACACTGTGTAATGCTAACACACACACACACACACAGTGAGTTCAGTGACAAAGCAGCCCACCTCAGCCGTAATCTCCTCTGATGGATTAAACAGCACTGATAACCTGTGTGTGTGAGCGTGTGTCAATATATTTGTGGAGGGATAAAACTAAGCTGCTGCCTATAGGATAATTATGTTGATGTAGAGCCGTATGTGTGTGTTTCTGTTCTCAGAGCTCTATAATCCTCTATCCTTCCTTCAGTTTCTTCATTTCTTTCATTCTGCTTCTTTATTCCGGTTTCTTAGAACATCGGAAATTAAAATTATACTGTAATTTTACTCAAACAATATAATTAGGATGATTAAAGGTCATTTTCATCGGTACAAAAATGAAGATCCAGAAATGAATAACAGAAACAAAACTACTACTGATCCGAAATTAGCTTTGTGATGTGCTGATCAGATTGATCACTGTTTCTTCAGGATTCCTGTTAATAAATGGTTACTTATAAACCTTCAAGAACAATTTAATTTACATTTGCACAGGCACAAAAAAGATATATGAATGGCATAATACAACTATATGGCAGTAAAGTGCTTTGAGTGCATTAAAAGCATCTGTCACACGAAATTTAAAGGTGTGGATGGAAAATTAAAGAGAAGCATTTTAGGTCACTTATAATCAAATTGTAGAATAATTTTTTTTTTTCTTACCATGTAGGAGGCAAAGATCAGCACCCGCTTGTGTTTCCCACAAGGCCACTGGGGGTCATTGAGGATGTTAGGATCGTAATCTGTCACATCTTCCACACCTGGACAACACACACACGTCAGTGGAAATGAAAATATAATAAGGGAGGGACTTTTACATATAATGAACATCTGTGACATTCAAGCCCTTCTTCACACAATGCTCATAAAGCCTCTCAGCGGCAGGTAAATCTCTCCGGTGCTGGCGAACTGGTACTGGTGTGTTTTATAACAGCCAGCAAGGATTGGTTAGCCAGAGCTGAAGGGGGAGCGACAGTAGCGACTCAGTATGGCAGAGCCTATATGTTGTAAACAGGTGTCGACGGTGTAATTACTCTCACTGTCAGTAGGGGGTTTAAGTGAGTGGGTGAGGCGTAATTTAGGCTCCCAGTTTTAAAAAGAAGGCAGGATGTGGAATAAAAAAGATGATTTCTCTGGTTCCTCTACAACGATTTCTTTTTCAAACTGTCCATCAAAAGTCTGACAATATTATGAAAGTGTAATGCTAAATCAGCGGCGTACTCTTTTATAACAAGTCAACGATGAATCAGTTAGGTGGTTTAACTGAGCTGTTTAATGGCCAACAGCTGGTACCAGTAATAAAGGCTGCATCTCAGAAGTCCCGACCTCCTGGTGAAGCTGACGATGTCACAGTTTCATAAATCTGAATAAAAACAAGTGACTGGCTGGATGTTTTTGTGACTCGTTAACAATCCAACATATGATTTCGGCAGCTTTGAGAGATGAGAGCCTGAAGAGGTACGTCACAAGAAGACTAAATATCTAAACCTGCTACGTACACACATGTGCACCAACTCAGATGTTTTGTAACTCTAAAACACAGCGACACACACACAGCTGTGTTGTGTTAATGAAAGGCTCCGGATTAGAGAGAGAGGTTTAGAGGCTAATACAGGGCCCTGTCACTGTGTGTGTGTGTGTGTTTATAGATAGCATGAGACACACAGTGTTTACATACATATACATGTGTTGCACAGCTGCAACAACTCTCTCTCATCCCATGCCTCCATCCTGTGTTTGTTTTCTCTTCCTCCTCTTACATCCTTCTTCTATTATTTTCATTCTCTCTCTTTTAGCAGCCACAATCACATCCCTCTGTGTGTACTTCCTGAGTCACTTAAGTCTAAATGCAGGGGGACACAACCATCAGCCCTGAATTTTACTTGACAGGTGAGTGGTGAAATCCTGACATCACAAGATGACACGGTCAAATGTAGGCGTTTGACACCAATGCTTTTGAAACTGTGTGTGTGTGTGTATTACCCAGGTCCAGTCCCACGGTGCTGCTCAGTCTGCTGGGTGGGCAGCTCCTGCCAGACATGCTGTGTGTGCTCCGGGACATGGGAATCTGCAGCGTTAGGTTACTGGTCGACGACGGCTTCTGCCTCACTAGGGCATTGGTGGGGTACAGGAACTGGGCATACGACACAGACTGAGACCATAAGAGAGAAAGAGATGAATTTATAGGTTCTCCCCGATTATAACAGCCTCTACCTGTGTGCGCCTGAATGTTTATGTACCCTGCCGTAGGTATCCAGTTGAAAGCCCTCTAGCCCCGGCAGCATCTCCAGGGTGGTGGAAATGTTACCAGACGAGTGCCTCCTCCTGGGGTGGTTTAATGTCGGGTCACTGCAGAGAGAGGGAGAGGGTGGGGTTAAGGTGACTGTTCCTGGCAGCAGGTTTACCAGCAGGAATATAAATTCAGAACAGCTCAGACAAAAGATTCACGACACCAATAATCAGATTCAGAATACTGCAGCAGTTTTCAGAAATGAGCCACAGTTGTGTTTCTGTATTCAGTGCTCAACAATATCACTCTACAAATAGAAGTGAGAGGCTGACAAAGTGATGTAATTGTCAACCAGCTGCTCAATTTCCCAAAGTAAAACCTTCAATTTGAAAAATCTATACAAATTAAAGCTGCAAGCAGTGATCGTCGTTCGCTTGCTCGTTCTTTCACGTTTGCCGGGGCGTGCCGCAGTCGCCGGCGTTCAGTGGATGCAGCTCTGAATTTGTAGTTTGAAGTGGAACATTTCATGTATATCAAACAATGACACAGTGCTTACTTCCCATTGCCAGTAGGTGGCGTTATGACTCAGTGAAAACACACAGTTGGCACAAACGTTTCATTACCAGTTTCTTTACATTGCACAGCGAAAATTTGAAGTTCATCGGATTAATTCTCTAGGAGTTTGTTAAAGTACGGAGCTTGTAAATCGGCAAATATGACCATTACATGTTACATGTACTGTTGGGCTTAAGGCATCGCTCAAACATGCTTTTTTGTACATCTGCACATAAGCCACCGAGATTTCACATGTCTCTGTGAAACTTATTATAGGGGCTGCTCTGTAGGGGTGCGCTAGTGAGGGGATTAAGACCCGCCACGTCAAAAATGCAATTCATTTGGAAAAAAGAATTCCTTGCATTTAAATGGGCTCCTTGCACTTTTTGCGTCCAAAAAAAACAATAACTCAAAATGATTTTAGTAACCTCCTGAATTTTCTTCGAGCACTGCTATAGTACCAACATGTTTCCACTTGTACACAAGAATAAGCTAAATCTAATTGGCAGATTGCATTAAACAGGGTCGGCACATGTGGTTCACAGACATTGCTGTTACTGAAAGGTCATTTTCCACCACAACTTGGTAAACACACTGAACCACAGCATCAGCTAAAAGGTAAAAGTGGAAATATGACGTGTGAGCTCACTTCCTCTGCAGCAGAGAAATTACCAAGAAGACCCATGTTACTCATGCTGCCTTGACTACTGAATGTGTGTGTATATTCAAACTGTGTGTGTGTGTGCGCACAACAGAAAGAGCTGGAGCAAGTTTTGTGTGTGTTTAGAATAATGTGCGAATGACAGTACAGATTCTTCCCACAATGTGCATGTGTGGTGTGACTGAGCGGAGTGACGTATTGATAAGCACGCACACAGGCTGTTACCATCTGAAACTCTGTGTGTGTTTGTGTGCGAATGTGATAGAGAGAAAATGATTAGGGTACGTTTACATGACTTTAATAACATCTGTATTATCTGTGTGTTTAAACGCATTATCTGACTTTCTGTGTATGTGTGTTAGAGCCAGAGCGAGTAGGAAAACATGACAAAAGGTACGTTCTGCTCCATGTTTATCTGTAAGTGTGCTGAGAAAGACCTAAGTGTGGTATCTGTAGGGAAGTTTATATGTGATTATGTCAGTGTGTGTGCCAAAAAGTCCTCAGGCCAAGTCAGGGGGCTCTGAGGCACAGGGGAAAATAATCCCAAAGCTCCTCCTCTTTGTTTGTTTGTCACAACCTCCTCCAGACATACAGCTTTTCCTCCCATACTCCTTCTCTCCTCCTCCTGTTCCCTCTCCTTTTACTTCATTTCCAAGTGAGGATATCACATCCTCCCCCCTTCTTTCTGTGACCTAAGCTCTCCTTCTTCGACTCTGTCATCCTGCCTGACGCACACAAAACGCCAGCAAAACGTGTGTGTGCAGGTGTGTGTTGATTACCTGAGGTAGAAACTTTCCCCGTAGGGCAGAACAGAGAAGGCAGCACACAGAGATCTCTTGGCACAGATCATCACGATCCTGAAACACAAACAAACACACACATTAGTGGTTATGTTGTCTTTTTATAGTTACAAAAACAGGAATCAACAGGCAACACTGTCAAGGCCGGCAGTGAAATCACTCTTGAGCAGTGGCCGTCCTTCTTAGACATTTTTAACCAACAAAACAAACACGAAAGGCTGAGCAATTAATTAAAGTGACCAAAAACGACACCTTGACCTTAAATACAGCAAATACCATCACTCAACAACAGTCCATCTCATAAATCGGCCCTGCTAGCTGTGGAAGTAAGCAGTAATTTGTGAGCTACACTATGCTTGGTTCTCATGAAGCTGTAAAAGCATTAATTTCCTGAGTTCAAAGTTCAGAGATTAGTTTCCCAGCAGCAGCTGACCGTATAGACGGGGTTTAACCCTGAAGTTCGCTTCAACTGCACCCCGCAGCAGTAAAGGAGTCCATAGTCTGAAGGTTGAAGCATGTTATTTCGGTGTTAAAATAATGTCACTATGTACCTCACTTAACAGAAGCCATAAATGTATAGCATATTTTAGTTTGATTACTGTATTAGTTTGATATTACTCACCATATTTGCTCCTCTGAGGACAAAGTCCTGAGCACAGCTGCATTTAAAAATATACTGTTTACTGATTGTTACTAAGAGTATGAATCATGATATTGATTTTTAGGAGATATTGCACAGCCCTTCTCCAAAGCCTGCTTTGTTAAAGACATCCTCCCCTCTGCTCAGAGATACAGACTTGCATGTGCAATAAACATCCTTAATTCAGATATACCATAAACCACCTCTCCGCCTCCCTATCCTACCCTTGTTCTAATTTATTGCAGTTATCATATGGACTCTTGATTGCATTTTGTATTGCCTTCCCCTTCTGTAAATATAACTGAACTAAACTATGGTAATTGATTCGGTTTTTCCTTTTTACCTGATGTTCCAGTCTGGAACTTGTTTTTTATCTTCAGTAAACATGTCTGATGACTAAAAGGCAGGAGTATTGCTATTAGCAATTCAGGTTCACGCTTACTAAATTGTACTGAAAACATATGACACATCTGGTAGTACCTCACAGAGCTTATAGATTATACTGAAAATGATGGTGACTAAAGAATTAATAAGAACTCGCCTGTGAGGACAGAAAGTCATGTTGCATTTAAAAAGATATTGTATATTGATTGTTACCAAGGTTTATGGACAATGAATCACGATACTGCAGTCCTACTCCAAAGCGTGCTCTGTTCTGATTGTACTCATTTATTGCTGTTATTTAGCATAATGACCCTTTATTGTATTTTGGATGGTATTTTGCATGTGTAACATTCACACTTCTATTGGCTTCCTCTTGGGTAAATATCATAACTGAACTAAAATGATTGTTCCTTTTAACCTGATGTTCCAGTCTCATGTTGAACCTGTTTTTGATCTTCAGTAAACACGTTTGATGACTAAAGGGCAGCTTATGTTTATGGGTTAGCTAATAGAGAGTCATGTTTATTGTGAAAAAACAAAACCTTTGTTTTCTCAGGTTCACACTCAATAAAATTGTACTGAAAACATTTGAGACATCTGGTAGTACGTCACAGAGCTATAAAGTGAGCATATTTTCAGAAAGTGGAAATGAAACCAGTGGAAGTGCTGTGCTCAGGACCACAACAACAGTCAGGTCAAAATATGAAACTATGTTTTTTTTTAAAAAAGGATCATCTCTCCTCAGCAGAGACCTGAATGTTTTGGCAACACACTTGAACACACACACTTGACACTTTTCTAATGGACCACCTGCTCCTTTAAGAGAGACTCTGCTTAACAATGATGTGTTTTAATGGGGTTTCAAGGGAACAGAGTATGTGTGTGTGAGTGTATTTTTTATAATCCTCTGGAGTAAAAACCCCTATGGAGCAGAGCCTGGTTTGTGTCTCAGAGGAAAATGTTTAAAGTCATTATCTTTGGCTCAGGAACCAAAGAGGCTGGAAGATTATTCAGTGTGTGAAAACATACACACACTTATGTGACTGATCGTTTGACTTTCTATTTATACACACTAGTTCTGTGCAAGCTCTGGAAGACCTCAAATCATTGACCTCGTGTTCCCCTGATGGCATTAAAACATTAAAAGCACAAAGGCCACACACTGTTTGAGCTCCACTGAGAACTGAGGCTGACCACAAAAATAACATCAAGTCAATCCTGTGACTGTCAGAGGGAAGAGCAACAGAAGCAAATGTTAACAATTTCCAATTTGAATCAAACTAAGACTCCAAAGCAGCTCCACAGTTAATCAGAATGCTGGCAGAGAGAGAGCAGTAAATCCACCAAAGTAGTTACATAACCTGGATTTAACAATATGTCGAAATAAAATACAAGATGAGGGAGGAAACCCTCATTGGTTGTGCTGAGTGTGTGGGGCTCAAGTCTTAAGGTGCACTGGGTCAGAGAATGGTGCGACAAATTTTCTGATATAACTAGTAATAATTTGTAAGACTGGTGGAGTTAGATAAGCAGTGATAGCGGCTGGACTACTGAGCGGTCATGTCATTAAGATGATACTGCTTATCAAGCCAGCGGGCAAGCCCTACCTAAGCCACTTGTGCAGATACAATGTAGATACAAGGCCAGGTCAAGCTGCCGAGCAGCTTACATTAGGTACATTAGGTCAGGGCCAGAGAATGGTGTTGTCTGTCAGAGAGCTCAGTAGATTTATGATGGCATAGTCCTCTGTGCATGGCCTAATGACAGGTCAAAACATCATGTCACATGAATACTGGGCTTCCATACGAATGCTGATCTGTGTATTGACAGTGTTGTCCTACTATGGCAAACTTTAATATTGTTTCATATTTTTATCAATTACAACTGCAAGCTAGCGGGGTTATTATCATCTGCTAGCCAGACTGCACAACTTAACTACAAACTTCAATGTTATTTTCAGTGTTTCAGTGACCTTAATCAACACTACTTGTCATGTTTCAAATGTGTTCTTTGGATGGATTTTAAGTTGGATGTTTACAGCCATGCTAGTGGCATGGGTCTAGGGATGACAATCAGTCTGTCCACCACTGTGGCGCAGAACAACTGCTTCCTCTAGAACAACCATGAGGTTGACATTAGCGGTTTTGAGTTAAATGTCAAAACAAATCCAAAGAAGGTTAAAATTAGGGTAACCGGACTTTGTTGAAGATACTTCAAGATGCTTCGCCTCTCATCCCTCATCTCATCTCTTATCACAAAGAAGAGGCTTCTTCAGTTCAGGATTCAAGAAGCCTCTTGGAGGAGAGGTCAGACGTCTTCAAGTCAAGTTGTCATTGACATTTGACCTTCCTTGAATAAATGTCATCTGTGAAGATCATCGTAATTGAAGTCAGAGAGCCAATGCCCCTCCCCCCCCAGCTATAAAGCAGGTACATAAAATAGATGCATTTCCACATATGGGGGGGGGGGTTGTAAGTAAATATAGTCAACTTTCAATAATCAGCGGGAAATTAAATTATTTGATCTGTTTTCTTATCTACTCTTTTTATGATGTGAAGAGACCTGATTTTATCTCAGTTCACATTACTTCCTGACATCAGACTAAAGGACAGTATCGGATCTTTTTTAATTTTTAAACCTGCAGCTACCAATTTTGATGTAGTTTTATCCTACTCTACTATACTGTAGTTTGTTTGTGATAAACCTATGAAGAAGAAAGGCCCCAGTTAGTAGTTCATGCAACTGCGGTTATTTTCACAAGCATTACATGATCCTGGTCAAACACATACAGTATATTTTTTATGAGGATCCAACGGGGTAGAGAATTCAATATACTTTAATCCTAGAATAAACAGAGAGACAAGCAATCTCATGTTGTGGCTTAATCATTCCAACTGTTTTATAGAGTGATTTATCATTCAAATGAGCCAAAAAGGAAATTAAGTTTAGTTCTCACGAGAGCTAAACATGTAGTTGTCTGCTGTGAATAAATCAAAACTATCCCTAGAACCTGTGAAACACTGACTGTCCTCTTCTGTCCCTGGTGCTCTGCCTCCTCTATCCATCCCATGAGACAGATTAGCTGTGTGTACCAGTGAGAGACACACACACACACACACACACACTTCCCTAGGATGCATGGGAAAGTGAAGAGCAGGAAGTCACCAGGGAGATCAGTGGAAACAGCAGATGCATCAGAACAGGCCTGCTGGACTCTGTCTCCTTCACACATCAATTTATTACCCCACATTTCATAACACTGGGGGCACACTATTCCACGATCACCTAAAAGAAAAACAACAGAGAAACACCGTAGGGAATGGACCCCTGACCGAGGGGTTGTCACAACTGAGCTACGAATTGTCCCCCAAAACAAATCAAAATAAACTAAAAGGGTGAGACACTTCAGCCATGCCCACTAGATTAACTGTAACCAGTGACTTTATGTTGTTAAATTTTATTTATCTCGGTAACGTTCCGGTTCCCACAAGATATGCTGTAGAGCAGTGTTTTTTAACTGTAGCCTGATTTTGTTCAGTTCTCTCTCCCCTTATTTACAAGTTTGTGTCATAGTTATTTATAACATAACATTCTTTAAAAGTGTTTTTAGGTTAGTTAGCCTACTCAGAAATACTATCAACAGGCACATAAGTGGTACTTATGGACTGTTTTTAATGGACAAAATTGTACCCAATTTAGATTTTAAAAATAGTTTATTTTCACTACATGTCCACACTTTTTGAATATATGACAAATATCTGTATTTGAAACGATAGAGGAGATTATCAAGAACCATGTTGATGGGACAATATGAGCCTAAATTGATATTGTAAATTCATAAGAAGCTACTTAATCTACATTAGCTATATTTATGGATCTACAGACGACAATCAACCTTTTTTTATGTTGACTGTAATGATTTTCCTACTGTTCTTTAACTACCACAACACTGAAAATTAGAGCACTGCTGGAAGCAGGGGCTTCAATGACCCAAAAGAGGGTTACAACCCGGAGGCTCAACAGCAGCATTTCTGAGGCAGGAGAGCTCCAACATTTACTGAACTCTGTTAGCTGCTGTCTTTTCTCCGTGATGACATGGTGACTTGGCTGAAGTCAAGCGGAAAGCTTCCGGTCTGAGACGTGAATCCAATGCGGAAGTCCCTTAAACCTGCATTCTATTGAACGGCCAGCAGGGGGCGACTCTTCTGGGTGCAAAAAGAAGTCCGATGACCCTACTTCTCACCTGATTTATTACCTCAGTAAACACTTTACCAATGACTTTATGGTCTCAGTCGCTAGTTTCAAGTCTTCTTCAATACAACATGATGTTCATTTAGTAAATTATGGTCCCATTTAGAGGAACATACACCATAAAGCAGAGTTTGCTTCAGGGAGGGATTATCTATGATTGACAAGTCGTTACCATGGCAACCTGCGAATCAGGCTAGACTAACTCATACCCACAGTGTAAATTTAACCAGCGCCATTGAAAAATCTTATTAGGAGCTGGCTGTTGACTCTCTCTGGTGTGTACATTTAGTTTTAATACTGTTGTTCGATAGACAAAGTTTATCAGCCCTGTTAAAATGACAGTTAACGTGAATTACAGATGCAACTAGCTAAGCACGTTAACGAGCTCTGCACATGGCTGTTAGCTCAACCGTCTCATCCAAATACGGTCACATCCTATCGGCCAAACTCGAGGCTTCAAAACGACAGTCCACAAACCGACGGGTGACGTCACGATGACTACGTCCACTTCTTATATCCAGTCTACGGCTGCACTACAAACACCAGCTCTGCTGCTCTTAGCTGGATCTATTCTTAAACAACCAGCCCTCAGTCTATTATTATCTGCCAAGTTGTCCTGTGTTCTTTTGAACCGGAGGTCTGATTTATACAACCTGCAAGGAAGGACAAGAATAGAATACAATAGAGGAAGAATTGAACAGAATGACACTGTCCAAACTCCACAAGACACACCAACAGCTGAGTTCACATCCCCGCTGTGGAGTAAAGGCAGCACACTTCTGCAAGTCAGCAGAGTTTGTAAAGGGTTATTGTTAGAGACTGAGCCATAACGGATATATCTGAGTTATGACCCATGGGACCTTTAACACAATCCTACAAACAAACATTGATTTAAATTAGTATAAATAGAAAATATACACACCCCCACCCAAAAAAAAAAACAAATCAGAGAAATATTTAACACAGTGAACTTTTAAACTTCACAGACAGTTCACAAAAGCACATGTCCACTGCCTTGACCTTGCTGTGCTTAGGTGCTGTAACTGTACACGCTGTGAACAGCGGGGATCAACATGCTGCTACATTGTCTACGTCTCGATATCGATTTGGCTGAGGCAGTGGAACAATGTGATGTGTGCCACTTTCAACCTTTACCTTTCCTGAGATATCAGTCTTGCAGTGAGGTGAAACCACCACACTTAAGCGTGAGGCACATGAAACATATATAAAAATACGTAAAACTACTTTACCAGACACGCCATTGATTCCACTTTTACAAAGTTTATATTACTTGTTTTACTGTTTAATATTAAACTTATATTTCTTGTTAAAAAAAACCTGCAACTACAGAATAATGAGTGTGACCCACCTGCTGCCTCTCGTGTCGTACTGTTTCATATTTTTGATGAAGTGGATCTTCTTGGTGTGTCGAGGTCTGGGAGATCCACCAGAGAGGTTACGAGTCCTACAGAGAGAGAGAGACAGAGAGAGAAATTAATGAAGGATA